>NC_056725.1:67462495-67467495 GCF_019279795.1 Protopterus annectens
CATGTGAAACATAACATAGGGCTAATTTAATTCCCTAGTTGAATGACTGACATACAATACTATGAGCTTGGTAGTGTATTGCAGGGCGGATGTGATTGGCTGGGCAGGGGGTATGCAAATTTGTACATGACGTATATTGTTTGGGGCCTCTCAGGTCCATTGAAGGTGCATGTGGACATATATGTTTCTATTTATCTATCATTGGTATCTACAGATGTCTGGCCATATATACCTCTGTGGGTATATATATATTTGCTTACATATTTCTAACTATGTCCATATATACCTACGTAGACATATATCTGCGTACATATATGTCACTTGATGTGTATATGTGGACATATAGATGTTGACATATATATGTGTAGTTGGCATTTGCATGTATATCTGTTCATATATTTGTATATATATGTATATATATCTCTGGATATTTATATATATATGTATATATATGTGACTACATCTATAGATATGTTACATCCATTTAGATAGTGATATATTTGCACACACATGCCCATCTAGCTGTAGGTATACATTCTCTGTACTGTTGCATGACTGGGCTGGGGTGATGTTTCTGACAACATACGATTTCTGCATATCTGGCATGGCTTAGTGATAAATCGTTTTGTGTATGGTGTGCATGGTCCTGGGTTCTGGACTTGTTGTAGCTGTTTGTTTTGTTGCTGGGCAGAACACCGGCCATTGGATACAGTGTGCTTAAGGCACTTTCAAGTGGTTGTAAGTGGGTTTGCACAGAGGTAAGCACTGCTGACATCTGGTCACAGTGTCTTACACCCAGTTAGCTTTTCCTTTGCTTAATCTGTGTCGGCAGTGCTTAACCCCATGCAAACGCACTTGCACATACTTACTAGTGCTTACATATGCTTACTACTGCTTATCTGTGCTTACGCCTACTTACTGCTGGCTTATTCATTATGATACTGATTCTTCACATGTGCATTTCCTGCAGTACTCCTGTTCATAAAAATTATGTTATTTAGTGGGTTTTGCATTACTAATATTGCTTATGCCATGCTTTGCCGTGTAAAACAGACTGTGCTGTGACGGGACTCGAACTGGGAATGCCTGCTCGTTAGGCGAATGCTCTGCCCACTAGACTAATGCTGACATGCTTCATTTGCATATATTGTCCTTGTTATCCTTTTCAGCCTTTTGGGCTGCTTTCACCGTGGCTGAGCAATGGGCACACCCGTGCACCTACGGTTAGCTGTACTTGGAGCTTTAGACAACAATACAGGAGTTTCTTCTTTTCATCTCTATTTCTTGTTGCTGTTGTATGCATGGGGGACTGTTGGTGGGAATATGCAGACACCTATGAGTGGCTTAGCTCATTTAATTCCACTTTCTGCTGTTCTACTCTGCAGGGGCATGTTTATTCTGAGTGCTCTGCTCTCAGACATGCCCCCTGCACTCGTATACGCTCCGTGTATGCCTAGGAGGTCGGGCAGTACACCTTCATTAATTTGCATGGTGCACTGCCGTCCTGCTCCTAAGCGGTCGCTTCCATGCAGGACTACACTAGTCCTGCATGGGAGATTAGTAAATCTGGGGGAACCACTTTAGCTAAGTTTATTGATTTTCACTTAAGCACAATTTTATCAGAATTTAAACATATATATAGAACGGTGCACAAGTGGACGGAGATGTTAGGGGTTCTGTTACAGAACTGGTTAATGCCATTGGAAACCTTTCAGCCCTTATTGGAAGGCTGACATAACAACTAATAGGGTTTGGTGTTAAACTAAACTCTACAACTGTGAACAGTTTCAGGAGTGATGGTAATAACATTTTAGCTGAGGGGTCACAACTATTGCCCTCTTTAATCACCCATGGACAACGGAGTCCTATTTTGAATAGCCAGGCATCCATTAATTCAGAAGCAAGGCTCGGAAACAGTGGGCAGAATCGCCACGATGATTCAACCAACAGGGTGAGTGAAACAAGGGTCACATGTCTCATGGATTGGTTGAATAATGGAAATGAATTGTCGTTTGACAGTACTGAACCATGCCATATATATGGCATGCTTGATCAACAACTTAAAGTTTTAGAGGGTGAACTGTTCAAATTAAAAAAGTTACAAGTGGAAAACACATATTTAAGGGAGTGTTTGGTGAGGGAACAAATACCCAAGGGGTTGTGTTGATGGAAGTTCCCCAATGGTTTGACAGAAGGCTCGGAGTTACACCAGGAGCTGGTTTCCATGTTCAACCACCACGGGTGCGAATTAATGGAAGCACTGGTAAGGGACAATTTAAGAAAGCTGTGCCAGTGTAAAAAAAAAACAGTTAATGGATTAAATGAACATATTTTGAGTGACTTGTGTTTCAGTACTAAGCAAAATGAATACCAAACGGTGTCTATCAATGTGGATAGGCAAAATAATGCTGTGAGAGAGAGAGAAAAAGACAGAAAAACTGGCAAGGGACAAATATTAATATGAAGCAGGTACTGTTTTTCCACTTCCCAAAGTTTTTACAGCTAATAAGACTGAACTGTATGCAAATAGGATAGGAACTGGTGAGCAAGTGCATAGTTTTTAAAATTCTCATAATTTGAGTGCTGAACAAGAAGAGGAGGCTGTCAGTTTAGAGGAGCCCCCCAGGAAGTCCTAGAGGATCCAAAACCAGAGGCAACAGATGTCCAACAGGGATTGGAACAGCACCAGGAATGGTGGCAATTATTATGGACAGAGAGCTGTGTATTCAGGGAGGGGGAGGGGGCAGGGGAGGGAGAATGTACCAGTAAATGTTTTAAATTATAATGACAATACAAAAGATATTGTTTGCATTATGAGCACAGATTATGCTGCTTGTACTATCATTGAAAATGACTACAAAGACTTTAGTTTATACAATTATAGTAGTCAGGCTGTTACTAATGAATGGGCAACATTATTTGAAAAGGGTATTAATTATGTAACTATAACTAATGCCAAGATTGACAGATGCCTACTTGATTTGAAATTGTATGCAAGAAAATTAAGTCTATAAGTTGTTATTTTCAAGGTAATGAATTATCTAACCCCTCATGGAGCTGCAAAAGAAGCAGTGTGTTTAACCCCCCACCCCAACCCACAGTTCAACTATTTGAAAATGTATGTAGTAATGACATCAGGTCAATGTTATTAAAGACAAAAAGGACTAATATATTTAATTTAACAGAAGCAGAGACAGAGCTTTTGCATAGTATAACAGCAAACAGATGTACAGGTGGGGGGCTGGTGATAATGGACCAATGCATGTATACTGAGAAGATGTTGGGGATTCTATATTGTGATGGTTATAAAGAAGTGTCGTTAAATGAGCTACATAGCATACAAGAATGTTGATGTTATATTAAATCATTTATTATTAAAGTTTCAAATAACAAGGTAGGAATATAATTATTTAATTCAGACATATCCTAAAGTTCCAACCATATCTGGAATCCCGAAAATACACAAAAGCACCAGCAACCCACCTTTTAGACCTATTATAGATGCAAAGGCATCAAAAACAACCACTTTAGCTAAGTTTATTGATTTTCACTTGAACACAATTTTATCAGAATTTAAACATATATTGAAGGATTCCTGACACTGTTTAATGAAATTAAAACAAGATTTATATAGGGAAAAGCTGATTATGGCAACTATAGACATTATAGATTTGTTTAGCGTTATACCGCATGAAGAAGGACTTGATATGTTCTATGACTTTCTATGTAAACAAACCAACTTTAGTCACAGTACAATACTTATGTTTAGGACCCTTATGGAAACAGTGCTCAATAACAACTTTATTATTTTTGAGAATCAGATTTTTAAGCAAACTGCAGGTGTAGTGATGGGGGTGGCATGCACCCCCCCCCCCGTTTGCAAATATTGTATTTGCTCAATGGGAGCTGATTCAAGTGTTGACTTGCCAATGGTTTAAAGAATGTTTGTTTTATGGAAGATTTCTTGATGACATACTTATTTTTTGGGGAGGAAATGAGTTAGAGCTAAACCCGTTTTTTGAATATCTAAATAGGAACACTTCTTTTTTTGAGCTTTACTATGTAACAACACAGTTTTTGTTGTTGTTATTGTGTCTTTCGGCTTTTCCCAGTTAGAGGTCGCCACAGCGGAACTCCGGTCCACTAATGATTGGCAGTAGATTTTTACGTGCCGAGTTGCCAGCCCTAACGCTCATCCTTCAATGCCCATTCACACATGTCTCCACACAGAAGATGCTCTAGCTGAGAATCGAACAGGACAAAGTCTTACTGTGAGGCGACAACGCTACCGCAGCACCACCACCGCAAGTATGGAACAAAACAGTAATATAATGAATTTTTTGGACATCCTTATAACCAATGATGATTCACTGAAAAAGTTTACTACCACCATTTATAGAAATCCCACATATTCTAACACTCACCTACATTTTGAAAGTGGGCACCCTGACTTTCAAAAAATATCTTTGGTTAAGAGCCAATGTGTGTGCAGTTAGCTCGGATGGTCAGTGACCTAGACATGTATATTGAAGAAAGGGAAAAGTTAAGGGGCATGTTACTAAGGAGGGGATACCTGAACAGTTTCATTGAACTGGTTTTGGGTGAAGTTACAGAAAAGAGATTTAAAGGACACATTTTTCGGCTGTTAGGCTCACAGGAAAGGGATAACAGCGGTAATAAAAAGGTTGATGTGGGGTCAAGGACACAAACTAGTTTAACAGGGCCTTTATTCTGAAATACAACTTGCAGTTTTATGACATAAATAATATTTAAAAAAATAATTGGTTTATATTTAAAAGTGACAAAGAGGTTCTTAAAAATGTTGGTGACAGACCATGTGTCATATACAAAAAAGATGCATGTGTCAAAAGATTTGTTGGAAAGAAATAAAGAGTGGAATAAAAACTATAAGAAAGGTAAGATGTTAAAATGTGGACACTGTAACCAATGTGCCAATGTATTAGAAACAGAAAAGTTTTTATTCCAAGGTATGGTACGAT